>NW_024097615.1:1350000-1365583 GCF_016545835.1 Crotalus tigris
AATGGCGGACTGCGTTGTTTGGCGACCCCCGTGAAATGGTCGTTCGACACCAAATGGGGTCCCGACCCACAGGTTGAGAACCACTGGCCTAGACCATTTCAGACAAATGGCTGTCCAGTCTCTTCTTGAACACTTCCAGTGTTGGAGCATTCACAGCTTCTGGAGGCAAGGAGTTCCACTGGTTAATTGTTCTCACTGTCAGGAAATTTCTCCTTAGTTCTAGGCTGCTTCTCTCCTTGATGAGCTTCCATCCGTTGCTTCTTGTCCTGCCTTCAGGTGCTTTGGCGAACAGCTTGACTCTCTCTTCTTTGGGGCAGCCCCTGAGATACTGGAAGGCTGCTATCCTGTCCCCCCTCGTCCTTCTCTTCATTAAACTGGACATCCCCAATTCCAGCAACCGTTCCTTGTATATTTTAGCCTCCAGTCCCCTAATCATCTTTGTTGCTCTTCTCTGCACTCTTTCTAGATTCTCAACATCTTTTTTACATCGTGGTGACCAAAGCTGGATGCAGGATTCCAAGTGTGGCCTTACCAAGGCCTTGTAAAGTGGTATTAACACTTCACCTGATCTTGATTCAATCCCTCTGTTAATGCAGCCTAACACTATGTTGGCTTTTTGGGCAACTGGCTCCTATTTAAGGGATCGTCCACTGGGATTCCAAGATCCCTTTTACAGTTGCTACTATTGAGCAAGGTACCCCCTATACTACACCTGTGCGTTTGCTTTTCCTTGCCTAAATGCAAGAAAACACGCATATCCCCCCACCCCATTCTGGAAAGGGGCATCAACCTTTTGCACTCGCCTGTGAGCGAGCCTGCAAGTAGAAAGGCAGCAGCTTTGCCGGGAACGTCTCGAAACAAGCTGCCTTTTGGCTAGTGCGGGACAACAGTACCCATTGTCCTCAACCAACGTGGCCCAAGGCTGTGCTGGCTGTGCAGGTCGATCCACAGGCCAGGATTATCGCCTCGAAAGGATGCGATCTAAAGCTCCGCCTGTGTTTCTTCTTTAAAACACACACATTAAAAAGCTTCTCCAAGAGCTGGCCACCATCTTGACTTTTTCGACCTCCACCCCCCTGGCCAACGTGGGGGACAAGAGAGGCTTAAAAAAAAATAAGGTGGAAGGATGCCGGGCCAAGGATACGTGCAGATCTTCTCCACGCCAAAGGGCTGCTGGCTGTTGAGCGCCAGGTAGGTGAAGCAAGCGAGGAGCACCGCCAAGTCGTAGCTGGTCAGGAAGAAGACGAAGAGCAGGAAGAAACGGACGTTGTGGCAGCCGATACAGTTGTTCACCCACATGCAGTGATGGTCGAATTCCTGCGCCAGAGTCCGGAAAGAGATGGGAGGGGAGGGGAGAGGAGAAAATTGACCCGGGGGTCTTATTGGAAAAAGGAAGGAGGGCCACGGGGTCCTCTGTAGCCACATTCACACAACAGACAAAGAGCCAGTTTGATTTATTGCTTAAGGCAGCAGGCTAGAAAGGGGGTGAATTCTAGTCCTGCCTTAGGTATGAAAGCCCAGTAAATGACTTTGGGCCAATCACTAGGAGTCAGTGAATTCTAGTCCCAACAGGTATGAAAGCCAGATGAGTGACTTTGGGCCAATCACCAGGAGGCAGTGAGTTCTAGTCCCGCCTTAGGCATGAAAGCTGGCTGGGTGACTTTGGGCCAATCACCAGGAGACGGGGAGTTCTAGTCCCGCCTTAGGCATGAAAGCTGGTTGGATGACTCTGGGCCAATCACCAGGAGATGGGGAGTTCTAGTCTCGCCTTAGCTATAATTTTGGGTCAATCATCAGGAGACGGTGAGTTCTAGTCCTGCCTTAGGCATGAAAGCCGGCTGGGTGACTTTGGGCCAATCACCAGGAGACAGTGAGTTCTAGTCCCGCCTTAGTCATGAAAGGCAGCTGGGTGACTTTGGGCCAATCACCAGGAGACTGTGAATTCTAGTCCCGCCTTAGGCATCAAAGCTGGCTGGGTGACTTTGGGCCAATCACCAGGAGACGGGGAGTTCTAGTCCCGCCTTAGGCATGAAACCCGGCTGGGTGACTTTGGGCCAATCATCAGGAGACGGTGAGTTCTAGTCTTGCCTTAGCTATGACTTTGGGCCATTCACCAGGAGACGGTGAGTTCTAGTCCCGTTTTAGGTGTGAAAGCCTGCTAGGTGACTTTGGGCCAATCACTAGGAGTCAGTGAATTCTAGTCCCAACAGGTATGAAAGCCATCTGGATGACTTTGGGCCATTCACCAGGAGACGGTGAGTTCTAGTCCCACCTTAGTCATGAAAGGCAGCTGGGTGACGTTGGGCCAATCACCAGGAGACGGTGAGTTCTAGTCCTGCCTTATCCATGAAAGGCAGCTGGGTGACGTTGGGCCAATCACCAGGAGACGGTGAGTTCTAGTCCCGCCTTAGGCATCAAAGCTGGCTGGGTGACTTTGGGCCAATCACCAGGAGGCGGTGAGTTCTAGTCCTGTCTTAGGCATGAAAGCTGGTTGGGTGACTCTGGGCCATTCACCAGGAGACGGTGAGTTCTAGTCCCGCCTTAGCCATGAAAGGTAGCTGGGTGACTTTGGGCAATCACTAGGAGACGGTGAGTTCTAGTCCCACCTTAGCCATGAAAGCCGGCTGGTGACTATGGGACAATCACCAGGAGACGGTGAGTTCCAGTCTTGCCTTAGCTATGACTTTGGGCCAGTCACCAGGAGATGGTGAGTTCTAGTCCCGCCTTAGGCATGAAAGCCATCTGGGTGACTTTGGGTCAATCAGCAGGAGACGGGGAGTTCTAGTTCCATCTCAGGCACAAAAGCTGACTGGTTCACTACCTGCAGGAGATCGCTGCAGATGTTTGATCTTAGCTAGCAGCTTCGGACTGGAGACCACCCGGAAATGCATTTGAGGGAGTCCTTGACTTACAGCCGTAACAGAGCCTGCCCATCGTGGTTCTCGGTTGTGACAGTTGTAAAGCGGCTCATCCACACGACCAACCTGATTTTCTAACCTTTTTTTTGCAGTTAGCCAAATGTTGCGGTCACAAGATGAAAGCAGCAGTCACTAAGTGAACCAATCATTTTATTATGGGCTGGTTTTGCCAAAAACACCAAAATACAGGTAGTCCTCGACTTACGACGGTTGAACCCCAAGCAAGACAGTTACCAAGCAAGACAGTTGTTGAAGTTTGCCCCATTTTGTGACTTTTCTGGCCTCCGTTGTTAAGTGAATCACTGCAGTGGTCATAAATACGAGTCAGTTGCCCAGTGTCTGAATTTTGATGTGACTCGAGGGACGCTGTAACAACGGTCGTAAGTGTGAAAAACGGTCACAAGTCGCTTTACCCAGTGCCGTTGTAACTTCTGTCACTAAATGAACGGTCGTAAATTGAGGACTGTCTGTAACCACAGCCCCTCAGATGTTGGTTTCGCTGCTCGTTGTGGGGGGAAATTGTGTTTGTGTCTGCCGGCCATACCCTACCTCCACGCAAGTGTTGCACCAGCGACAATGGAAAGTGTGCGGCAAGCTGTACAACTGGCACCTGTTGCACCAGCGTTTGTTGAGGCTGCCCAGGGTGTTGGCCTGGTTCTCCAGCTCTTCTTGGATGCCTGGGACGGAGGGAAAGGAGACCACCAGGTGTGAAAAACGGCTTTCCTTGTGCGACCGCCCGGGGGACGGTGTGTTTGTGTTCTGCGAGGAGTTCACACGGACAGACACAAAACGCAAAAAACACGGGGCGGTTTTAAAAAAGGGAGGGGGAAAAAAAACCCTTCTGCGGGCGTGGCGGCTGCTGATGACAGGAATGTCTGCTTTAACTCCCAGCGCCTAGCCAGGCTGGGTGCAGGGATGAATTTGCTGGCTTGCCTCTGGGGAGGGCTGGGTTCAAGTCCTGCCCCCTTGCCTTGGAAGCCTGTGAGATGAGTTTGGGCCAAGCTCATTCTCTTCCCAGTCCAGGCTACCTCACAGGGTTGTTGTGAAGAGACAATATAAAGAAGGAGGGCATCACTTGTACGGGTGGTCCTTGAGTTACATTCATTTCTTCAGCGGTATATAAGTCTAAGTGCTATTGCTATTCCTCCCTCCCTCCCTCCCCTCCTTCCTTCCTTCCTTCCTTCCTTCCTTCCTTCCTTCCTTCCTTCCTTCCTTCCTTCCTTCCTTCCCCCTCCCTCCCTCCCTCCTTCCGTCATTCCTTCCTCCCTCCCTCCCTTCCCTCCTTCTCCCTTCCTTTCTCCCTCCCTCCCTCCTTCCTTCCTTCCTTCCTTTCTCCCTCCCTCCCTCACTCCTTCCTTCATTCCTTCCCTCCTTCCTTCCTTCTCACTTCCTTTCTCCTTCTCCCTCCCTTCCTTTCCCCTTCCTTTCTTCCTCTCTCCCTCCCTTCCTTTCTCCCTCCCTCCTTTCTTCCTTCCTTCCTTTCCTCTTCCTCCCTCCCTCCCTTCTTCCCTTTCCTTCCCTCCCTCCTTCCTCCTTCCCTCCCTCCCTCCCTTCCTTCCTCCCCCTTCCTTCCTTTCTCCCTCCCTCCCTCTTTCCTTCCTTCCTTTCTCCCTCCCTCCCTCTCTCCCTCTCCTTCCTTCCTTCCTTCCTTCCTTCCTTCCTTCCTTCCTTCCTTCCTTCCTTCCTTCCTTCCTTCACAATGCAGTATTGCAGCCTAATTCACTGCCCACAGCCAGCAGTTTGATCCACCTTCCATCCTTCCGAGGTCGGTAAAATGAAGACCCAGATTGGGGGATAATAGGCTGACTCTGTAAAACCGCAAAGCCCTGAGAAGCGTACATAAGTCTAAGGGCTATTGCTCTTCTGCAATTCTGTGTTCGTAAGCCGAGGACTGCCTGCATCGACCGCCTTTTGAGAAGGGACGCAGCCCCTCGCTTACCTTTGTGGAGGACCCCCGTGTCTGTGAAACTGGTGAGGAAGAAGTACAGGAGGGTCGGGATGAGAAGGTTGCCGCAAATGATGGGGAAAGCCCAGGAGACGTTCAGCCCCAGCCAGGAACCGCTGCGGACAGCAAACAAGGTTGTGGGTCTATCCCACGCTGGACTCTGACAACAGCAGAGTCTCTTTCGCACAGTGACCCTGTGCTCAAGGTGCTCACCTGAAGTCCACCTTCTTCAGGTGGACTTCAGCTCCCAGAATTCCCAGAAGGTGGACCTCAAGTCTCAGAATTCCCAGAAGGTGGACCTCAAGTCCCAGAATTCCCAGGTGGACTTCAAGTCCCAGAATTCCCAGCAGGCGGACTTCAAGTCCCAGGATTCCCAGAAGGCGGACTTCAAGTCCCAGAATTCCCAGCAGGCGGACTTCAAGTCCCAGGATTCCCAGAAGGCGGACTTCAAGTCCCAGAATTCCCAGAAGATGGACTTCAAGTCCCAGAATTCCCAGGTGGACTTCAAGTCCCAGAATTCCCAGGTGGACTTCAAGTCCCAGAATTCCCAGCAGGCGGACTTCAAGTCCCAGAATTCCCAGAAAGTGGACCTCAAGTCCCAAAATTCCCAGAAGGTGGCCCAAGTCCCAGAATTCCCAGAAGGTGGACCTCAAGTCCCAGGATTCCCAGAAGGTGGACTTCAAGTCCCAGAATTCCCAGGTGGACTTCAAGTCCCAGAATTCCCAGCAGGCGGACTTCAAGTCCCAGGATTCCCAGAAGGCGGACTTCAAGTCCCAGAATTCCCAGAAGATAGACTTCAAGTCTCAGAATTCCCAGCAGGTGAATTTCAGCTTCCCGAATTCCCAGAAGGTGGACTTCAAGTCCCAGGATTCCCAGAAGGTGG
The DNA here is from genome assembly GCF_016545835.1 of Crotalus tigris. NCBI lineage: Eukaryota > Metazoa > Chordata > Lepidosauria > Squamata > Viperidae > Crotalus > Crotalus tigris. The sequence goes on from NW_024097615.1 coordinate 1,355,747, forward strand.
ACTTCAAGTCCCAGAATTCCCCAGCCAGTCCCTCAGCTTCTGGGGAATTCTGGGAGTTGAAGTCCCCCCCTCTTCATTTTGCCAAAGTTGTGGAATGCTGCTTTAGCACATATAAAGAGAAAGATACGGTGTGCATCGACATTGAACATAATTTCAATTTTTTAAAAAAGCCCTGATGCCGAATTTAAATTAACCTGGAAATTATTTATGGATTATAATTCTGCACATGGGCAATTAGAGTTTCAATCCGTGTCACTTTGGGCAGTGAGGATACCAGATATCCTTCCTGGTCAGCCCTGATCAGAGGTGGGGAAAGAAGCTTTTTCAGTTACAAAGAGAGTAGGGCTTAATCTTAGCTATTTATTCTCCCACCTCGCCTTTGGTGAGAGCGCCATCACCTCCATCCATCCACCCATCCTCTCTTCTATCTATCTATTAACCCTCTCTCTCTCTTTTATCCATCTATCTCTTCTTTCTTTCTTTCTTTCTTTCTTTCTTTCTTTCTTTCTTTCTTTCTTTCTTTCTTACTTTCTTTCTTTCTTTCTTTCTTTCTTTCTTTTCTTTTTATTTCTATCTATCTGTCTATCTGTCTGTCTGTCTGTCTGTCTATCTAGCTATCTAGCTATTTCTTTTCTATCTACTTCTATCTAACCATCCATCTCAGGGGTCTTCAAACTTGGCCCTTTTATGACTTCTGGACTTCAACTCCCAGAATTCCTCAGCCAGCATGTCATAAAAGAGCCAAGTTGGAAGACCCCTGGCCTATCTCTATCTCTTATTCAGATCTCTCTCTCCCTCCCTCCCTCCCTCCCTCCCTCCCTCTCTCTCTCTCTCTCTCTCTCTCTCTCATCTATCTTTATCCATCTACCTATCCATTTCTTATCTATCTACCTCTTTCGATCTGTCCATCTATCTCTTATCCACATCTCCTCTCTCTCTGCCTCCCTTTTATCTATTTTCTCTCCTCTAATGCATCCCTCCCCACTCCCTCCCTTCCTCCATCCCTCCCTCCCTCCCTCCATCCATCCATCCATCCATCATCCTCTGCTTCTGTCTATTCCTCCATCAGTACTAAAAATGAGCAGTGTTTGCTCTCTGTTTATATACAAGCAGTTTGCTTGTAGACAGCAACCCCGCTCCCTTCTAGCACTGATCATGTTCCCTAGTTGGGTCGTGAAATGTCTGCAAGAAAACCACCCAGCTCAGAGAGCACCAAGGACCCCACAGTTCTTTTCCTCCTCCTCCTCCTCCTCCTCCTCCTCCTCCTCTTCCTCCTCCTCCCACATCACTCTCTTCTAGCACTGATGATGTTACCTAGTTGGGTCATGAAACGTCTGCAAGAAAACCACCCAGCTCTGAGAGCACCAAGGACCCCACAGTCCTTTCTTTTTCTTTCTTTCTTTCTTTCTTTCTTTCTTTCTTTCTTTCTTTCTTTCTTTCTTTCTTCCTTCCTTCCTTCCTTCCTTCCTTCCTTCCTTCCTTCCTTCCTTTCTTTCTTTCTTTCTTTCTTTTTCTTTCTTTCTTTCTTTCTTTCTCTCTTTTTCTTTCTTTCTTTCTTTCTCTCTTTCTTTTTCTTTCTCTCCTCCTCCTCCTCCTCCTCCCCCTCCTCATCCCTTCTAACACTGATGATGTTTCCTAGTTCGGTCATGAAACGTCTGCAAGAAAACCACCCAGCTCAGAGAGCACCCAGCACCCCACAATCTTTTCTTTTCTCTTTCTTTCTTTCTTTCTTTCTCTTTCTTTTTCTTTTCCTCCTCCTCCTCCCACATCACTCTCTTCTAGCACTGATGATGTTACCTAACTGGGCACGAAACGTCTGCAAGAAAACCACCCAGCTCTGAGAGCACCAAGGACCCCACAGTCCTTTCTTTTTTTCTCTTTCTTTCTTTCTTTCTTTCTCTCTTTCTTTTTCTTTCTCTTCTCCTCCTCCTTCTCCTCCTCCCGCTCCTCATCCCTTCTAGCACTGATGATGTTCCCTAGTTCGGTCATGAAACGTCTGTAAGAAAACCACCCAGCTCAGAAAGCACCAAGGATCCCATAATCTTTTCTTTCTTTCTTTCTTTCTTTCTTTCTTTCTTTCTTTCTTTCTTTCTTTCTTTCTTTCTTTCTTTCTTTCTTTCTTTCTTTCTTTCTTTCTCTTTCTTTTTCTTCCCCCCCCCTCCTCCTCCTCCTCCTCCTCCTCCTCCTCCCACATCACTCTCTTCTAGCACTGATGATGTTACCTAGTTGGGCAATGAAACGTCTGCAAGGAAACCACCCAGCTCAGAGAGCACCAGGACCCCACAGTCCCTTCCTCCTCCTCCTCCTCCTCCTCCTCCTCCTCCTCCTCCTCCTCCTCCTCCTCCTCCTCCTCCTCCTCCTCCTCCTCTCCGTTACACTGGGTCACGAAACACCTGCATTAACACAACCCAGCTCAGAGGCCACCCAGGACCCCCTCACTTGAACCCTGAGCTGTTACAAAGCTTCTCCTGGATCGGCTGCTGGAGGGAGGATCCTTACTCCTTACTCACGGGAAAGTGAAGAAGAGGCAGCTGAGCACCAGGAGGCTGCTGAAGTGGAAGGAGGCGAAGAATCCCGAAAAGAGCGGGTGGCACTCATCCCTACTGGACCCCATGTTTGGAGGGGAGACCCCAGAGAGCTGCTGGTGCAAGCCAGGCGGGGACCCCCCCCCCGAATGGAGGCCGTTGTCGTGGCGAGGCCGGGACAATAGCCGGGGAGGGGAGGGGGCGGGGGTCCCTCCCTTCTGCTGTGGAATGTTCCCGGCTGGCAGTTGGAGAGGCTGGTGGGACCTCCAGAGGTCATCTTCTGCGCTGGGGGGGGGCTTTGATCGGTTGCCCGCGAACGCGATTCCTGAATTTGACGACAGGCTTTTTCCCCCCCTTTTGCAAAAGGGGCTTCATTGTCCCGTCCAAAATACGAATCTCCAAGTCATTCGGGCGAAACAAAAAATAAAATAAAATAAATTAAAAAGCATTTATGAAGGAAAAAAATCAAGACTTTTTATAGACTAGAGCAGCGGTTCTCCACCTGTGGGTCGGGACCCCACTTGGGGTCGAACGACCATTTCACGGAGGTCGCCAAACAACACAGTCCGCCATTTTCTTCCCCCCTTTTCCTTAGCTGTGCTACTCCCTTTTATTCTATTGGCTTTTGAAAGCCAATAGAATAGACTCTCTTGAATAGAGTCTAATTCTATTGGCTTTCAAAAGCCAATAGGAATTGTCCAGACTGTCTCTGCCCTGCTGAGCCCGCCAAAAGTCCCAGTCTGCAAACGGTGCTGCACCAGTTGAGCAGTCCTCGACTTACGACCGGTTGAGTAGCCCTCGACTTACGACCAGTTGGGGGTCGCAGCATTAAAAAGGTTGAGAACCACTGGACTAGAGGCAGTCCTCCACTCACAACTATCCGTTTAGTGACCGCTCAAAGATACGGGACTGAAAAAAAAAATGACTTAGGACCGTTTCTCACACTTACGACCGTGGAAGCATTCCCTGATCCAAATTCAGATGCTTGTCGTATTTATGACGGTATTTATGACGGTCGCGGTGTCCCAGAATCAAGTGATCCCCTTTTGCGACCTTCTGACAAGCAAAGTCGATGGGCCCCGCTGTCGTAAGTCGAGGACCACAAGTCGTCCTCGGCTTACCACAGTTCATTTAGCGACCAAAGTTACAGTGGCACTGAAGGAAGTCTCCTGGGAATATTTTTCACACTTAACGACCGTTGCCGCCTCCCCAAGGTCACATGACTTACATTGGGACACTTGACCACGGATTCACATGTACGACGGCCGGGGTGTCCTGGAGTCACGTGATTCCCTTTTGTGACTTTCCGACGAGCGAGGCTAACGGGGGGAATCAGATTCCCTTCACCACCACCTCCACTGATTGAAGAACTGCAAAGGTTCACTTCAGAAACGCGGCGAGGAAAGTCGTAAAGCAGGGCAAAAACCCACTGACCAAATGTCTCCCCTCGGACGCAGAGATTTTGGGGCTCCATTGGGGTCGTAAGCCGAGGACTATCTATAAAAAATGTCTAAGAAGAGGCTAGACAGCCACTTATCTGAGATGGTATATAGGTTCTCCAGCTTGAGCAGGGGGCTGGACTAGAAGATCTCCAAGGTCCCTTCCAGCTCTATTCTATTCTATTCTATTCTATTCTATTCTATTCTATTATTCTAATATTATTCTATTCTAATATTATTCTATTCTATTCTATTATTCTAATATTATTCTATTCTAATATTATTCTATTCTATTCTATTCCAATATTATTCTATTCTATTCTATTATTCTAATATTATTCTATTCTAATATTATTCTATTCTATTCTATTCCAATATTATTCTATTCTATTCTATATTATTCTATTCTAATATTATTCTATTCTATTATTATAATATTATTCTATTCTATTCTAATATTATTCTAGTCTATTCTATTCTAATATTATTCTATATTATTCTAATATTATTCTATTCTAATATTATTCTATTCTATTCTATTATTCTAATATTATTCTATTCTATTATTCTAATATTATTCTATTCTATTATTCTAATATTATTCTATTCTAATATTATACTATTCTAATATTATTCTATTCTATTCTATTCTAATATTATACTATTCTATTATTCTATTCTATTCTATTCTATTCTATTCTATTCTATTCTATTCTATTCTATTCTATTCTAATATTATTCTATTCTATTCTTATTCTATTCTAATATTATTCTATTCCTAATATTATTCTATTCTATTCTATTCTATTCTATTCTATTCTATTCTATTCTATTCTATTCTATTCTATTCTATTCTAATATTATTCTATTCTATTCTTATTCTATTCTAATATTATTCTATTCTAATATTATTCTATTCTATTCTATTCTATTCTATTCTATTCTATTCTATTCTATTCTATTCTATTCTATTCTATTCTATTCTATTCTAATATTATTCTATTCTAATATTATTCTATGCTATTCTATGCTATTCTATTCTTTCCTGCCTGCAGGATACTGAACGTTTTCTCGGAGCATTAAGGTGGCACCTCTGCCAGTTCCTGGTTCACTAACCCGGCAGTTGCCCGGGCGCAGGGGCCTGGCATCGGTGTCAATGAACTCCAGCGCATGGCATCAGGCGGAACAGAGAGCGGGAGAGAGCAGGAATCGGTTCAACAAATTAAAAAAAAAACGTTCCCAGCGGCCCAGGCAACAGGACTCTGACCCCAGTTTGCCAGGGAAAGCTGAGCTCTCCGGAAGATCCGATCTTTTCAGCAGTTGCTTCCCGCGGCATCAAGACGCTCGGAGGAGCTTGGCAGAAACCATCCAGGCAAGCCAGCATGGAAGGAGACGCTTCTTTGCAGACTCTGATGCCGAATCCAAGGTAGGCCCTTTGTCCTCTCTGGGAGCCATCCGAGAAGCTGGTTTGGCTGCGGTGGAATCTCTTAACGACGGCCACGGAGCCCCCAAATTTCCGTTGCTAAGCGAGACCATTTGTTCAGCGAGTTTTTACGACTTTCCTTTCCCCACAGCCAGGCACACGGGCGTTAAACGAAACACAGTCATAAGTCACTTTTTTCAGTGCCGTTGTAACTATTACTACTACTTACTACTACTACTACTGCTACTACTACTACTACTACTAATAATAATGTTGGAAGGGACCTTGGAGGTCATATAATAATAATAATAATAATAATAATAATAATAATAATAATAATAATAATAATAATAATAATAATAAAAGTTGGAAGGGACCTTGGAGGTCATCTAGTCCAGCCCCCTGCTTAGGAAGTTTCTCCTTAGTTCCAGGCTGCTTCTCTCCTTGATGAGTTTCCATCTGTTGCTTCTTGTCCTGCCTTCATAAGTCCCTTTTTTCAGTGCCGTTGTAACTATTACTTGTACTTAGTACTATTTCTACTACTACTACTAATAATAATAATGTTGGAAGGAACCCTGGAGGTCAATAATAATAATAATAATAATAATAATAAAGTTAGAAGGGACCTTGGAGGTCATCTAGTCCAGCCCCCTGCTCAGAAAGTTTCTCCTTAGTTCCAGGTTGCTTCTCTTCTTGATGAGTTTCCATCCATTGCTTCTTGTTCTGCCTTCATAAGTCCCTTTTTTCAGTGCTGTTGTAACTTTGAATGGTCACTAAACAAGTGGTTGTAAATCAAGGACTTATCTGCAATCCTAAATATTATTTTAATGAAGGAAGCCGTCCTCCAAGCAGGTCACGAATGAATGGACTTCTTGATTAGCAAGCTAATTAATCCGATTAACCCTTGTCGCTGCGACAGGACGCAGAAGAGCCACTGGGCATGTGCAGAGTTTCTTCCTCCGGGCAGCCCAGCCATTCATCTTGTGCAAGCCTTTTTTTCAGTTGTGTGTTCACGTGGCCCGTTGTGTACTTTTCAAGGTGCTTTGAACCGCCCGAAGGTCGTTCAACTCTTAAAGGTTACAGAGCGTTCTTCCAAATGCCAGTCGCCTCACTGAGATATTAACAGTTTCTCAAGTTGGGGAATTTGTCTAAAGGTCAAAAAAGTCAAGATGGAGGCTGCGCCTGGGCAATCAAAGTTTGCGCCCCTTTTTATTTGCATCGGAATCCAATGTTAAAATGGGCATCAATCAATCAATCAATCAATCAATCAATCAAATAGAGCTGGAAGGGACCTTGGAGGTCCTCTAGTCCAGCCCCCTGCTCAAGCAGGAGACCCTATGCCATTCTTGACAAATGGCTGTCCAGTCTCTTCTTTAAAACCTCCAGTGATGGAGCGCCCACGATTTCTGGTGGCAAGCTGTTCCACTGGTTGATTGTCCTCACTGTCAGGAAGTTTCTCCTTAATTCCAGGTTGCTTCTCTCTTTGGTCAACTTCTAACCATTGTTTCTTGTCCTTTCCTCTGGTGCTTTGGAGAATAGCGTGACCCCCTCCTCTTCTTTGTGGCAGCCCCTCAGATACTGGAATGCTGCTATCATGTCACCCCTTTTTCTAATAATAATAATAATGCTAATACTAATCATCATCATCATCATCAAAGTAGCAACAATGGTGCATTGGAAGATCTGCAAAAATTATCATTTGCCTGTAAGCAAAAACTGGTGGGATCATAAAATAGAGAAAGTCATAGAAAATGATAAAATTAAACTGCTCTGGGACTTCAGAATTCAAACAGACAAGCACCTGCAACGTAACACCCCAGACTTAACAATTGTCGATAAGAAAGACAAAAAAGTCTGGATAGTGGACGTGGCAGTGCCTGGAGACAGCAGCAGAATAGACGAGAAAGAACTGGAGAAGATAACAAAATACAAAGACCTACAAATAGAAATAGAAAGACTGTGGCAAAGCAAGCAAGGGTAGTACCATAGTCAAGGCTCCTTGGGTGCAATCCCAAAACAACTGGAGCACCACTTGAACACCATTGGCATTGACAAATTCGCTATTAGTCAATTGCAAAAGGCGGCCTTACTAGGAACTGCTTCCATCCTGCGACGATACCTGTAATACCATCAAACATCCACATCTGCCTATCCCAGGTCCTGGGTAAGGACTCGATAGGTAGACATAATGCCAAATCCAGTCTGAACATTTGGCTGACTGTATGATGATCCATAATAATAGTAAAGTTGGAAGGGACCTTGGAGGTCATCTAGTCCAACCTCCCTGCTCAGGCAGGAAACCCTAGACCATTTCAGACAAATGGCTGTCCAGTCTCTTCTTAAAAACTTCCAGTGTTGGAGCATTCACCGCTTCTGGAGGCAGAAGTTTTTTGACTTCTTCCTGCAAACCTCCAGTTCAAAGACCTTCTTCCAGATGTTCTTCAAAAAAAAATTCCTATTTAGGTACTCTAGTGAGCAGTGCCAGGTGATACCCAAGGTGGCCTTGAAAAAAATTAATCTTCTCAATGTTTTCATGTCCTTTTTTAAAAGTTTATTTAGAGCGGCCTTCGTGGATGCAAAATGCAAAAAAACCCCCAAAACCGCAGTACGGGAAGCCCTTGATTTAGAGCCATCCGTTCAGCGTCCATTCCTAGTGGCAAGAGCGCAGAAAAAAAGGACGTATGACCGGTTTTCACACTTAACGACTGTTGCAGCACCCCTGGGGGTCACGTGATAAAAATTCAGGCAACTAACTCATATTTAAGACAGTTAATAATAATAATAGTAGTAAAGTTAGAAGGGACCTTGGAGGTCATCTAGTCCAACCCCCTGCTCAGGCAGGAAACCCTACACCATTTTGGACAAATGGCTGTCCAGTCTCTTCTTAAAAACTTCCAGTGTTGGAGCATTCACTGCTTCTGGAGGCAGGTTGTTCCACTGGTAAATTGTTCTCACTGTCAGAAAGTTTCTCCTTAGTTCTAGGTTGCTTCTCTCCTTGATTAGTTTCCACCCATTGCTTCTTGTCCTGATAGTTGCATTATCCCGGGGTCACGTGCTCCTCTTTTGCGATCTTCTGACAAGCAAAGTTAATGGGGAGACCGGATTCGCTTAACAGCCATTCGCTAACTTAACAGATACGACGATTTGCTTAACGGCAGTGTCAAGAAGAGTCATAAAATGGGACAAAAGTCACTTAACAACTGCTTCTTGCAGGTGTTTCATGACCCAACTAAGTCCATGATCCAACGTCATCAGTGCCAGGAGAGAGTAGAGTTTGGGGAGAGGAGGAGGAGGAGGAGGAGGAGTAGAAGGAGGAGGAGGAGGAGGAAGAGGACGACTATAGGGTCCTTGGTGCTCTCGGAGCTTGGTGGCTTTCTTGCAGACGTTTCATGACCCAACTAGGTTACATTATCCGGGCTAGAAAGGAATGGGGGGAGGAGGAGAAGGAGGAGGAGGAGGAGGAGGAGGAGGAGGAGGACAACGACGACTGTAGGGTCCTTGGTGCTCTCTGAGCTTGGTGGTTTTCTTGCAGACATTTTGTGACCCAAGTGGGTAATATCATCAGTGCTAGAAGGGGGGTGGGTTTGCTCTCCTTTTACACATGATGAGTAAGAAAACAACCAAGCTCAGAGGACACCCAAAAAAACCCCAGTCTACATTCATGCCCTGCCACTAAACAGGTCCGATGCATTTACACAGGATGCTAGCCTGAGTTAGCCCTGGTGAGCTTTGTGTGCCCCCGGGTCTTAGCACCCTGGTTTGTGGTTGCGATTCTTTGCCATGTGTGTATCTGGAAAACAGGTCAATTCACAAGCAGTTGCTTACCTAAAATGATCAACAAATAAATGCTTGTACATTCGGATGGATAAAAATTATTGGACAAAGACGATTCTAAACTAGCTAACCAAAGAAAGTTTGTTTTATTTGTCTGAACAAGACAAACAAATGCCAGAGAGGATGGAGATGGTTATATATTTCATTTGAACTCTTGTTTTTTCTCTCTCTTTTTTTGGGGTCAGTTTATCCCTGGATTTGATCCATCTGCTGATTGACAACTTCAGTGTCCCTGTTGAGTGTTTCTCCCACCCGCCTTCTGCGCTGCAGCTGCTGCGACGTAAGTGCGCAAGACACAACCAAGGCGGAGGCCACAAGGCGGGGAGCCTTGCGCAGCTACTCCTCAATTTACTAGCCTTGCGCAGCTAGTCCTCAACCGTTTATTTAGTGGCTGTTTGGAGGGGCAACCCTATGGGGAGTCCTCAACTTAACGACCAAAATTGAGCCCAAAAATTTCCACTGCTAAGTGAGACATCGGTTAAGTGAATTTTAAAGGAGTTTTTGCTGTGTTTTACGACCTCCCTTGCTGTGGTTGTTAAGTGAATCGCTGCAGAGGTTAAGCTAGTCACCTGGTTGTTCAGTGAATCCGGCTTCCCCCATTGACTTTGACTTGTCG